>NC_133326.1:249392343-249406364 GCF_042186555.1 Aquarana catesbeiana | reverse complement strand
ATATATATATATATATATATTTTTAAAAATGCCATAAATATACAACCTATTTTGTAGACGCTAAAATAAGCAAAAATATGTAGAAGTGTGTGTGTGTGTGTGTGTGTGTGTGTGTATATGTATGTATGTATGTGTGTATATATATATATATATATATATATATATATACACACATACATACATACATATACACACACACACACACACACACACACACACTTCTACATATTTTTGCTTATTTTAGCGTCTACAAAATAGGTTGTATATTTATGGCATTTTTAAAAATATATATATATATATATATATATATATATATATTTTATATATACATACACATACACACACTAAACTGATGAAGAGATGTCTTTTTTATATATATTTTTTGGGGATATTTATTATAGCAAAAAAAAAAAAATTATAGCTTTTTTTTCCCCAAAATTGTTGTTTTTTTTGTTTATAGCGCAAGTAAAAACTGCAGAGGTGATCAAATAAAACCAAAAGAAAGCTCTGTTTGTGGGGGGGGGGGGGGGAGAAGGACGTCATTTTTGTTTGGGTACAATGTCGCACGACCGCGCAATTATAATAATCAATTATCAGTTAAAGCGACGCAGTGCCGTATCGCAAAAAATGGCCTGGTCATTAAAGGGGAAAATCTTCCGGTCCTTAACCACTTCCCGCCTGGCCCATAGCAGATGACGGCCACCCATCAGTGTCCATCGGTGCCACCTGTCAGTGCCCATCTGTGCCCATCAGTGCCCACCTATCAGTGCCCATCTGTGCCAACTATCAGTGCCACCCATAACTACCCATCAATGCCACCTACGACAGCCCATCAGTGCCGCATACCAGTGCCACCTATCAGTGCCCATCAGTGCCACCTATCAGTGCCCATCATCAGTGCAGCCATATCAGTGCCCGTCAGTGCAGCCATATCAGTGCCCGTCATTGAAGAAGAAAACGTACTTATTTACAAAAATTTTTAACAGAAACAAAGAAAAACTTGTTTTTTTTCAAAATTTTCTGTCTTTTTTTTATTTGTTGCGCAAAAAATAAAAACCACAGAGGTGATCAAATACCACCAAAAGAAAGCTCTATTTGTGGGAACAAAATGATAAAAAAATGTGTTTGGGTACAGTGTTACATGACCACGCAATTGTCATTAAAATTGTGACAGCGCTGAAAGCTGAAAATTGGCCTGGGCGGAAGGTGTCTAAGTGCCTGGTATTGAAGTGGTTAAGTAGTTAAAGTCCCAGGAAAAATAAATTGGTTGTATGAACTTTTCCATTCAGGCAAAAATGGTTGTAAACCCTTACATATACCCAGTCAAGTGACTGACCTTAGATGATACACAGATGAAACAAATCCTCCTACATAAGTTGTACCTGATTATCTGCAGCCTTCTCTTTTCTACAGGTGTTCAAAGTCCAGAATTTAAAAGCTTGTCTGAGCTGTCAGAAAAAAAAGCGTCAGAGAGCTGAAGTCACACTCTGCAAAGCTCAGTCGGGAAAGAGTTGTGAGAGCTGATTGGAGGAAAGGGACACACCCCCCTTCATACAGTTCACAGGAACAGAGTTGAGGCTGTCAATCAGCTGGAGCTCCCTCCCATCTCCATTTTTCTCTTAGTGTCGGGAAAACTTGTCAGAAGTGACTCATGCAGATAGCAGGTGAACAAAGCAGCAGACAGAAATGACACTTAGTGCTCTTAATTGAGATAAGTACACAATTTAGAGAGATAGGCGTTGTTCCTATTTCATGTCTGAGGTTTACAACCACTTTAAATGCAACAGTAGCACCCCAGACTAAATTTATTTAAACTTTAATTCTAGGTTCACATTGCAGCGATTTGACATGTCAAATCGCATGCCAAATCAGTGGCTATTGCACCATCCAAATCAGTGCGACGCCCACTTTGCAACGCCGTACTGATTCCCAAAAGTAGTTTCTGTACTACTTTTAGCGACTTCGAAGTGCGATTTGTAGAGACATCTGTGCAGCAACCCGCACAGATGTCTCTGAAATCGCCCCCAAAGTCAGACTGACATGCAGGTATGAAATCGTTCGAGTTCAGCTGAACTCGCACGCTTTCAATCCCACTGTCAGTGTGAACCTGGGCTAAGGGCTGGTTCACACTGGTCCAACGTACGCTACAACTTCGAGAGCACAAGTCACATTATGTCAAAATGAATGGTTTCCTATGAGAGTCATCTTAACTGGTCCGACTTGTGTCAGTCCGACTTTGAAAAAGGTTCCTGCACTACTTTGGTCCAACTTGGACACGATTTCAGCCCTATTTGATTTGAATGGAAGTCTCATCCAAGTTCGGATTATCTTACCCAATCCGTGTCATGTGATCGTGTGACGTCATAAGGGGTTGAGTCTTATGGTGATGTCACTGGATGGTCACGCCCCATGGCTATATAAGAACTAGCAGACATCGGAGAGGACAACAGCGGAAGCCAGCGTCGGAGGAGGACCGGGTCAGTGGCAAAGACAGCAGTGGTGGAGAAGACCAGAGGAAGAACACATCACCAAAAGGAGAAGACAGCAGCGGAGGGAGAAGACAGCAGCGGAGGATGAAGACAGCAGCGGAGGATGAAGACAGCAGCGGAGGATGAAGACAGCAGCGGAGGATGAAGACAGCAGCGGAGGATGAAGACAGCAGAGGAGGATGAAGACAGCAGAGGAGGATGAAGACAGCAGCGGAGGATGAAGACAGCAGCGGAGGATGAAGACAGCAGCGGAGGGAGAACACACGTTGGGGGATATTCTTAATTTCGAATCTAGGATTTGTCACAAAAAGTGTCTTGTTTTTTATCAATACTGTACCTCATACTGATTCACATAAAAGGGGGTGGGATCTTGGAGCCCCCCTTGTTAAAGGGGGCCTCCAGATTCCTAAAAGCCTCTGCGCACAGACCCCCACAACCACCGCCAACGGCTGTCGGGAAAAGGCCCTTGTCAATGGTTGGGGGTGGGGGGGGGGCACAGAGCTTCTTTGCCCCAAAGCACTCACACCCCCATGCTGAGGGAATGTGGCCTGGTATGGTCCGGGGGGGGGGCGCTCGCTTGCCTCCCCCCATTTCTTGATCTGCCAGGCTACATGCTTGGATATGGGTCTGGTATTGATCCTGGGGGGACCCCATGCCGTTTTTTAAATTTGGCGTGGGGCTCCTGCTCAAGATTCATACCAGACTCAAAGGGCCTGATATGGTCGGACCAAAGTCAGATCCCGCTCATTGAAGTCGCATGGAAGTTGGAGGGTCAGAGGGCAAAGTTGGACCGAAAGTCGTCCGACTTCCGTGTCAGAGCAGTGTAAACCCAGCCTAAAAAAAAAAGCTTTTTAAAGTAATTTTTGTTGTTACACTTTTTTTTTTTTTAAATCATGCAGTAATATTCCTGAATTGACTGTTGGAAGCAGTAGCCACAACAACTAAGCCCTCACATACTGCACATTGGCAAGTAGCAAAACAGTTTCATAGTAAAATTTTTGAGCTTCCTTTTTTTACAGCACCACACTGCATTGTATTAAAGTTTGATAAAATCTCAATACAGAGTGCAAAAAGTACTTCAAAACCACAGTCCCGCATTCCTTGAACCCACGCCCCCTGCAATTGTTCTTAAAATATTGAGTTCTATCTATTTTCTAACAAATATCTGTGGAGGAAAATGTTCAAACACTTGAATAGGCAAACAAATAGAAAAAGACACTGCAGGTTTTGTCTTGCAATAAAAAAAAAAAAAAATTAGGAGTGTATTGCCAGAGAGAGACAATAGCCACAAATATTGTTCAGTGCCTTAGAGGATAAGTTCACCGTTTGTAACATGTTACACCCATATTCTGGATGTAACATGTTTTTGTTGCACCAGCCTCTGAACCCCCCCCCCCACACACACACACACAGATCCACCGTTGTGAGAACAAGCGGGGAGGGGGGTGGGGTGGGGGATCTTCTCCCGCAAGTTCGCTGTCGCAATGGGAAAAAAAAAAAAAAAAAAGGGTGGAGGGGCGTGCAGGGCTCCGCCCACCTGGCCACATCATTCATTCACAGAATTCTGTGAATGTGAAAACTGCAAGTATCGACAGCTTTTGCAGCTGTTAGCCTGTTCTCAATGTACTAACAGGGTGCTGTTGAGCGCTCTGGTAGTTCATTGATCCTGCCAGTCAGTGTGAAACTGCCTGTCTGTACAATGTACGGGCAGGCAGCTTACGTTGACAGTCTGTAGGAGTCCTGCATGGCACCCACGATTTGCTGATTGCTGGTGCAATGCTTTCCAGGCTCCTACAAAAATGTGCATTTGTTATTTATTTTTTAATAAGTGAAGTTATCCTTTAACAGTATATAAGCAGCTTGGTAGTCTCAATGTATATGGGAGGGACATGGCAGGTTTTAGATTGAAAAACATTAGAGAATGTATTATATTACAGTAGAGACAATTGTCAGAAATATTTTACTATGGCTGGGCAGTGTACAAGCAGCTTGGTTGGGCCATAATAGGAGATAAAAGGTAGGTTTTATCTTGCAATAAACATTAGAGTCCATTATCGAAGTGAAAATTGCCACAACATTTTTGAGTGTTGAAGTACCACATTGAGGTACAAGACAGGATTTACTTTGCAACAAACATTAGAATTTTGAGGTTACAGCTGCAGACACATTGTGGGACGCATTTACAGTGTAGAAGCACCAACAGCTAAATAAAAGGGTGTCAGAATTTTGTTTTGTGGGGGGTATGGTTAACAATTAAAAGTTTAATCTGTAGCATCAGCAGGGGTTTTGAAGTCAATGGTAAAGATTACACAAACTTCCTGCCATTAGAAAGCACACTGGCTGGCTACAGGGCAAGCCAGAAGCTCCAGCGCATACTGTGAAAACTCCTGTACATGCTGTGACTGTACAGCATGGCACCCTAAAATAGACATGTCCTGCCTCTAGATGGTGCGCCCTGACCACCATCTTGTCCTGCAGAATGCACTCTCCCCCTACTTCCTCCATGTGCAGAACTTCTGCCTCTTACTTTAAACCTGCCTGACATTTTTAATAAAGGGAATTGCCAAAATGTAACAGTAGCTTTGGCAATAGGGAGAAGAAATAGGTAGCGGTTTGGTACACAATACTTAACTATATATACTGTAACGGTAATAAATAAACATTAAATTAAACAGAACCTTGACCTTTGGCTTCAACATCAAGCAAGTAACTGACCTGGAAAGAGTAGGCATGGCAGGAGTGCAGACTTCACTTACTTACATTGGTTTGTGAAGCCAAGACCAGCAGGACAACCTCAAAAAGGATCAGGAGAAGCACCTCAAAGTGTAGACTGTAAGACAATTTTATTCCCTCATAAGGTTAACAACTCACATCATGGAAAAGATAAAAAGTCTCATCAATAAAAGAAACGGGTAGGATTGCCAAGTCCTCAGCAGAGAACCAACATGATGTCCAGGTGGAGCACCTCAGCCCTCTACCTGGATAGTCCGGGACAGCTTCCTCATTCTTTACAGCAGCTTTCACCTGGACATCACGGCAGTTCTCTACTAAGGACTTGCCAACCCTACTGGATTCTTTTATTGATGAGCCTTCTTATCTTTTCCATGATGCGAGTTGTTAACCTTATGATTGAATAAAATTGTCTTACAGTCCACACTTAGAGGTGCTTCTCCTGTTGCCCTTTGTTTCCCTTATTGCCAAAGCCAGCTTCTGCTTCCAGGCCTAGGGAAGCCGTTCCCACCGGGAGAAGACAGTGATTATTGCTAGAGGCTTTAGGAGCTGCTAGCTATAACTGCAAGTGAATCCAGCAGGCTGGTTATACCCAAGCTGATCGATCGATCAACTTGGTACTTTCAGCTTGCCCACACACGGATCGAATCTCAGCCGGTCCCTGCTGCACCAGCTGAAATTCGAACAGTCTATGGCCAGCCTAACTGTAAACTGAGTCTCGGCTCAGCTGGGAGATTTTTTTTCTGCCTTTATCCTAGGAGTTCTTTAATAAAAAGAAACTCCACAGAAAGATATGAATTGTGCAAGAGGGAGAGATTAAAAAACGCACTGCTTGACCTCCTGTGTTTATAGAGAGGTCCAACTCAAAAGGTGAGGGCACATCCACTTGTGCACTGTGGTGGCGTTTCATCACATATTGGATGGAGTAAAGGATCACGGTGAAGATTATGTTCACAGCATGTGGTGCACAATCAGTTGGAACTTTTTCACAGAGACATTTATATTCCTTTTGGACATATATTATTTTTACATGTGTACCACTTTTTGTATGTTTGTGATGATGCTATAGCATTTTTTTTTTTTTTTTTTTACTTGTACCTACAGGTAAGCCTATAATAAGGCTTACCTGTAGGTACAATCAATATCTCCTAAACTTTCACTGTTTAGGAGATATGCGCACTGAAGGAACGGCATACCCTCGACATCCCTTCAGAGCTCCGTGCCGTGGTCCAAGACGTCATCGCAATGGATCAGATGGCCGGAGGACGTGAACCCGGAAGGAAGAGCGGGTGAAGATGGAAGCCCTGTCAGCAGTGAGGAGGGCTTCGTTCTAAGGTAAGTATTTCATAATGTGCTAGTCTGCATTCAGACTAGCACATTATGCCATTGTCTTGCAGGTTTAAAAAAAAAAAAAAAAAAAAAAAAAAGTGGTTTAGTAATGCTTTAACCAAGACTTTTATTAAAAAGTTCCTTTTCACATGGGCCTGATCTGTTTTTTTCTCAGGAGGGGACCCGTCCGCTGATCCTCTGCTGAGTGGACCGATGACAGGTCCATGCTCACTCTGCTTATGCAGAGTGGACATGGACACAACCCGCTCTGCTCTATGGGCAGTTGGATGTAAAACGGACTGGCTGTCCTTTTACACCTGACTACCCTCTGATCCAATCCAGCCACACGGAGGGGAACAGATCTGCTTTTTTGCTGGATGGGATCTGACCCAGAGTTAGTCGGGTGTACAGTCCTTTTACATCCGACTGCCCATAGTGGAGAATAAAAGGTCTGATCGGGTCTGGCTGTCTGTTTTTTTGGACCTCTTGTGTGAAAGGGGCAAATAAGATCTTGGAAATATAAAGCTGGTTACTTTAGCTGTATAATGCAGTATGACGTTATAAGCGGACTGTTTTATTTATTTATTTTTTATCTACCTCCCCCATGCCTGGACTTTTCTAAAAATGACCCACTGTCAAAACATTAGCAACCTTATAGTGACCAGAGGATTATATATATATATATATATATATATATATATATATATATATATATATATATATATATATATATATATATAATTGTATGTAAAGGAGAATTAGGAGATCACCAGATCACCAGTAAACGTACACGATTAGAGTAACTTAATTTGGAAGTTCATTTTCATATAAGCGTCAGGAAGTACAAAATAGTCATTTTCTAAAGCATCTTGAGGTGTCTGCTGAACATGCATTGACAGTTCTTTAAACAACTCATATACCATACATAAAACAATATAAATGGCTGGATCTGGTGAAAATCTCATGTTTATGATGACAGGCAAATGCCCACCAGCCCAGAACTTCTGTGAGGTCTGCCCTGATCATTATGGCTTTCCATCCAAGCTAAATAATGCTGAAAGCATCTTCCAGACCTACTCTCTCAGCCTATTCCCTCTGCATTCACATGCTAGGGCAGTCAATGGAATGGCTGGTTTATGCCTGCTTATCTGACCACTCTCTGATCTCTATGGGCAACCTCAGTGCAACACATTGCAAAATAGAATTGTAATAGGCAACAATATGCACTTAGGCCTATACAGCAAGTCGAAGGAGTCACTACAGACACTGATCTAAGGGGAAAAGAAAAATAAATAAATACATTTCAAATAATGTGAAGCTTGACATCGAACTCTAAAGAAAGTAAACTTTACTGCTGAAAACAAGCATATAAAGAACAAGGGAACATGTTGGACTCCTTTCACACTGGCAGCCAGGGGCAGTAGAATCAGGTGGTTTATCCACATTTTACTGCCCTCCCCTGACTGCCCACCTACAAGCAGCCTGCAGCCATGATTCACATTGCCGAGGTGGTACTTTGCATCTTGGTGCGGCAAAAGGAACACCGCCTGTCAAACATTTAATGTAAGTGTATAGGACTGTGCCGCATCGGATGTGGTCCTGCAATGCAAAATCCAAATTCAGCAGGAAAAAATAAATACATAAATCCCTCCCAAAAAGGCATTACAATGTCACCTCCTGAACACCAGCAAAGTTTCACTGCAGATTGCTTTTCAGGGGGGCAGTATACACTGTTGCTGGTGTGAAAGGAGTAGAGTAATGCCCCGTACACACGGTCGGACATTGATCGGACATTCCAACAACAAAATCCTATGATTTTTTCCAACGGATGTTGGCTTAAACTTGTCTTGCATACACACGGTCACACAAAGTTGCCGGAAAATCCGATCATTCTGAACGTGGTGATGTAAAACGCGTACGTCAGGACTATAAACGGGGCAGTAGCCAATAGCTTTCATCTCTTTATTTATTCTGAGCATGCGTGGCACTTTGTGTGTCGGATTTGTGTACACACGATTGGAAATTCCGACAACATTTTGTTGTCGGAAAATTTTTTAGCCTGCTCTCAAACTTTGTGTGTCGGAAAATCCGATGGAAAATGTGTGATGGAGCCTACACACGGTCGGAATTTCCGACAACAAAGTCCTATCACACATTTTCCATCGGAAAATCCGACCGTGTGTACGGGGCATAAATGTGAATTTTGGATTGTTTCTGTGGGTCCCATTAGACACATGCTTGCTTTATTTAGAATAAAGTTATCTGGGAAAAAAAATGTATGATTTAAATGTAGCATACAATGTAAATATGTTATGAAAGAGATACTAAACCCTAAATTTAAAAAAAAATGAATATATTGCAGCTCACCAATCCTTAGTTGAAGAAGCACCAGGGGCACAGCAGACAGCAGAATTGTCAATCTGGGGGTGGGAGGGTTGGTGAGGGGACTGTTTGATGTACTAGCAAATTTAAATACACTAGCAAATCAAAGCTAAACCACAGATAACCCTGCAGTTACGCAAGTTACAGCAACAGGTTTTTTTTTCTTTTGTGATAAAGGTTTTACATGAATAAATAAAAGCTTATCATTGAAAGCACCACTATCAGTTGCAAATAGTTTGTCTCAACAATCAAACTGCTACATTTGCAGGACAGCTTGTTCTGGTGAAAACAGACTTAAAGTGTTATTAAACCCACAACAGTAAAATCAGTCTGTATACACAGTACAGCATGCTTGTTATACTCACTGTGGAACCTAAGGGGTTAATCCTCCGCATTGTGTAAGGCGGCTGTTTGATCCTGTCTTCTCTGATCCTCCCCTTCTTCCACAGTCCCCAATCCAGCTCCTGATAGAACAGAGCCTTGGCGGCAAGCTGCACATGCTCAGTTTGGTGTGTATTGCTAGAGTTTTTTTTTCTGCTTGGGAGGGCCAATCAGTACTGTCCAGACAGAGGGTCGGGGGCCATGCAGCCTCATAGGACAGTCAGAGGAGAATGAAAACTCCTATCAGCTTTAACCAGACACTGAGAGAAGTCACAAGACTGCTATATACTGCTGATGAGAAAAGGTATTTAGCAATTTAATGGGCGGCACAGTGGTGTAGTGGGTAGCACTCTCGCCTAGCAGTAAGAAGGGTCGCTGGTTCGACACTACCTGCCTGGAGTTTGCATGTTCTCCCTGTGCCTGCGTGGGTTTCCTCCGGGTACTCCGGTTTCCTCCCACACTCCAAAGACATGCTGGTAGGTTAATTGGATCCTGTCTAAAATTGTCCCTAGTATGTATGAATGTGAGTTAGGGACCTTAGATTGTAAGCTCCTTGAGGGTGTAGGGACTGATGTGTATGTACAATGTATATGTAAAGCGCTGCGTAAATTGACGGCGCTATATAAGTACCATAAATAAATAAATAAAATAAATTTATATTTACTAAAACTATTGCATTGCCATGTTCTGTGTACTGTGCGAGAGCCAAATCTAGTGAATGCAGGGTCCTGGGTTTAGTAACACTTTCATTTCTAGATCACCAGGTGAAAAATAAAAGAAAGCCTAAAAAAGAAAACAAATGAAACAGTTACAGCTAACAATTGGTAAGCTGCAATATAATAAAATGATTGCTTTTGGGTTTAAAACCGCTTTAAACATTTACTCAGTGTCCCTTATTCAAGCAAACAGAATCATCCCATTGTTTGACTACTAGGAGGTAATAGTTACATTTGTATTACATTTGTATTTCTCAGGCAAGCCTACATTGTAACGGTGCAAACACAAAAACAAAACGATTTGTACAGGAAAAAGGTGGGGTCCAACTGAGGCCACAGAAGCTGTGCAAATGATTCAATGATTCTTTATGTACTTTGGTACATTATTAAAAAAAAAAAAAAAAAAAAAAGGAACAGATAAATCATGCACTATGGGGAAACTTGGTCATGTGCCTACAAAAAAAAAAAAAAAAAAAGACCCAAAATGACATTTTCATTACAATGTTTTTACAGATCTGAATGCAGTTTTATCGTTTTCTATGGGCCCATGCTTAAGGATCAGTAAAATAGCACTGCGTTCAAATCCAAAAAATCTGAAGTCAGCATTTTCTGTGTATATGCCAGACAGGCAGACCTCCAATATCAGATTATCAGAGAAAAAAAATAAAACAACTAGCCAGGGTTTTCAAAACACTAGCCAACGGCGTCTACTAGTGTCCAAAGATGTTAGATTGTCTCTCTTTCCAGAGAGTTTGGAATGTTAGGGAAAGTCTGTAGACACATTTAGGGCTGGTCCACACTGCTGTGATGCCAGAACCTGTGCAAATCCAGTACGGGTTCCCGCAACACATGTCACCCGCCGGCGGGTCACAGTGCCCTATGCCAACCGCTGCGGGTGTCAATAGAAAGTTAACGACACCCCCAGAGTGGTTTGCATATCGCAGTGCGAACTATCAATTCGGACAGGAATTGAATCGCATGGGTGTGAACACCCAATGCAATTTGATTCTGGTGTGGACCAGAAAAAGTTCTGCACGATTTTGGTCCGAATGCGATGCAAATTCAGCCATACAATTTGTATGGCTGAATTCACTTCGCATGTGATTTTCACAGCAGTGCAGTGCGAAGCACATGCAATGTCTGGCTTTGTAGCAGTGTGAACCAGCCCTTAAGACTTGTACACACAGGACGAATGTCAGGAGACATCGGCTGGTTAAAAAAATTTTTTAAAAAACTGTCCAACATTCAGCCCGTGTGTATGCCACCCTGTCCGACAGAAGCCGATTGTTTGGCCAGCTTCTGTCGGACAAGCATGCTGGAAAACTATCAACCGACCGACTCCCGATCAGTGCTCCCAGCCAATGGCGGAGAGCGCTGATCAGAGTGTTCTGGCGGGAGGGCCATCCCCCTGTCAGCCCAGCGGGGGGCAGAGCACTATACTAACTTTGTATAGTTAGTACAGTGGCTCCAAACTGAGCAGGTTGCACCTGGCTTTAGAGAAGGTACTCTAAATGCCCAGAAAATTAGTGCCATTTTAGTAGGAGCTGGATTTAGTAAACAAGCTCTAAATGTGTAACAACACATTTTGTTTAAAGGGTTAGGTCACTTTTATGGTCGGTTCACACTAGGACGACTTGTCAGGCGACTTAGCCGCCTGACAAGTAGTGTCCCGTTCTGTACAATGGAACTGTTCAAATCGGAGCGACGCAAGTCGCTCCGACTTAGAAAAAGGTTCCTGTACTAGTAGTGCAGCTAGTGTGCTAAACCTACCTTCCTGCAAAGGCTTCCTTTCAGTTCAAAGAATGTAGGCAAAAACTGCATTAGGCTACATGTACACTAGCCTACCCTAACCATGGCTGGCGGTCAAAACGTTCCTATCCTGAACGTGATTCTACCGCATTAAGGAGAGGAAGGTTTAACCTCACCTAAAAACACAGCAGCTCCTAAACAATGCTAAAAGCTAGGCTTTTATGGAGATGAGGTTAGGAGCTTTGGCAAAAAAGAAAAAAAAAAAAACGCCAAAAGCTGCTAAACTCAAGTTTAGGAGCTGCCAGCGTAAATGAAGCCTTAGCCCTCATGCACACAGGCTGTTAAAAAAACGTTATGAAAACGCCAGTATCTTTGCAGTGATTTTTTTGAACTTTTTTCAGCTTTTTTCAGCGTTTTTGCAATAGCGTTTTTAAACGTTTTTGAGCGTTTTTCCGCGTTAGCGTTTTTGAGCGTTTTTTTTTTTTTTTCAAAATTTTTTTCTTTTTTCCAATGGATCAAAAACGCTAAAAAACGTTGGTGAATGACGTTTTTGAGCGTTTTTCAGCGTTTTTCAGCGTTAGAGCGTTTTTACAGCTGAAAAACGTCTTTCAGAACCCACTGGTCCTGGGTTTTTTTTACAGCTTAAAAACGCCTATGCCACTTGCAGCTCAAAAACGCCTAGGTGGGCATGAAGCCATAGACTAACATAGACAGGCCTTTTTAAGCTGCAAAAAAAGCTCAAAAAAGCAGCTATAAAAACGTCCGTGTGCATGAGGACTTAAAAAGAGGCCTTTTTAAAAGCAGAACTACACTGTATCTGAGCACCAAACTCTTCCATCCCACCCATCCAATATAATCTACTTTCCTATCTATTTACTAAGACTAGCAGCATAAGGATTCAAAATAGTCAATGTTGATGTAGAGAGTGAAGTTCCACTTTAAAATCTTCTACAGCCTGTGATGGCTCTACCTTGAGCTGTTTGAACCAGCACCCCGTCATGCACACCCCATCTTCTGACATCCACCAGGCATTTTGACAGCTGTCATCCTCGTGTGTAGCCTAGAACGCTGCTGCTAATATCCATACTTTGAGCTGGCTGGCTCCCAATCATCCTCAGTCTTGGTTTGTTAAGTGATGCCTACAGCCTCACACTGATTAGAGCTGCTTGGTCTCAGCTGTTCCCTATCCATGCTAACATCAATGTAAGTGTGCTGCTTATTTTAATAAAGGGTTTTTTTTTTTTTATTTGATACTGACCTTAGCGCCCTGCTGTTCATTTTCTTCTACATTGAGGTGATCCTACCCAGATCTTCAGCGGGAGCTGTAGAGGTTCCAGTCTCGGTTCCTTCTCCTGTTCAGCCATCCATCCAGTGACCTCATCCATTTCTCTACCCTGTTGATGGTCTACAGATACAGATGAAAGTTCCAATGGACCAAGGGACTTCTCCTAGGAGCGCCATATATACTGTGTGCATTCTTTGGATTTGCCAACAGGAGAGAGTACATATTGTGCAAGTGCAACCCGAAAGAACAGGACGCTCGCTGCATTCCGTAGCACTATTGGGTGCTGGTCCCAACATCTGCTCTATCACTACAATAACTCGGCATCAAGCGATTGCAGGCTGTAGAAGGTTTTAAAGGATAAGTTCCCCTTTGGAACATGTTACATGTTCCACCCTTACTTAGGATAACAGCACAGCTGCGCCATTCATCCACAGATTGCCCTGCGAGAGACAGACAACAGCGATCACAGCCACCCCCCTGCAGGAGTCGGACGGTGGCGATCACCCAAACACACCCCCCCCCCCGCACGCGGGAGTTGGATCAAACCCCAGACAGACGGCAGCGATTCCCCGACCCCCCCCCCTTACGTGAATCCTAAGACTCCCTGGCCAGTCGGGCCTTTCTGATTGGCTGGGAGGAGAACGGAGGAAGACAATAGCGAATATTAAAATTCGCTATTGTCAGACAAGTGGGTGTAGAGCCCACCTTTTTTTCAAGCCAATTAGAGCCTCAGGATCTAATCATGTGCTTCATAAAAATAAATAAAACAACTCCATTGGCATCCATGCGTCCGGTGCCCTGCATGTGGATTAGGGGGCCGGACGCATGGATGGGGGGGCTGCATTAGGGGCCGCCACTGAGTTTAGTGGGCTGCGGGGGCACTGATGAGTGGTCTCGTAGTCCACTGACATGTTCTCCAGCTTTCAAAACAGAAAGCCCATACAGAGGCAGGGGCTGAAA